>NC_080558.1:24539610-24542110 GCF_030253575.1 Rhododendron vialii | reverse complement strand
GCAACCTATTGCCCTGCGTTCGAACCTGAAAAGAAGGATTTTGCTAAGCTACACTAGCCCAATAGAAAATTCTCTACAAAATCTACATGCAATGAGATGATAAGTATAAAAAAAAAAAGACGAATCAAATTAAACGACAAATCCAAATAATGCACATCAACACTCTTTTGCAAATGTCATAACAATTTCCAATCACAAACCCATGCGTACACACACACGCACACACTTCTTCCAACGAATTTCCACCCCTTGCAAGATTGTTTTCCACCCCTTGCGAACCGTGTGTTTCCACCCCTTGCGTCACACTAAATCCCCCATTCACTTCACATCAACAACAACCACGCTATCGTCACAATTGATACCAATGCCATAAACTCATTCTACACACACCGACATTATCTAATACGACACATATAGCTCATGGACCATGGCACTCGTTACCACAATACCACTATCAAAGAATATGCAATCCTCAAGCCATAAAACATTCTATTCGACTATATATAGCAAATAAACACCTAAATCACACATAGTCACCACAAAACATGTAGAGGAAGAGAGAAATCCCTACCTAGATGGGTTTTAAGCAAAACCCTAGGTCTACCAAGAGCAATAAGCTTAAATCCTTCAAAGACAAGCTTCACTCAAGCTTGGATACAAGATCTAGAGCAAATAAAGCCCAAAAACATGAATAACAAGCAAAGATCAACAAATAATCGAGAGGAGAGAGAGAAAAACATGATAGAACTTCAAGGAGTGAGAACAAGAACACAAAACTCACCCTTGGTTCACCAAATGCAAGAATCTTGTGATTTTAAGGAAGAAAACCCTTGGATCTTGGAGATTTGAGGTTGAAATCAAGCGTTTTGGATGAGATTGGAGTTGGGTAGGAGAGAAGGGGTGTTTCCAGGTCTGGTTCGTAGGTTTTGGGTGTGAAAAATGGTAAAGAGGGGTATTTATAGTGATCTAAATCTCATGCTGAAAATTCAAAAATTTTGCAGGATGTAGAGGAATGACAATACCGGTACAGGTATCCAAAAATTTCAACGTTGCACAATTTCTGGCCGTGATGTACCGGTACTGGAAAAAGCTGTACTTGTATATCGTGGATAGATTTGAAAAAATTTACCAACCTTCATCGAATCAAACCCCGATTGCTAACAACACTTTCACACATCATTTCAACACCGAAACTCAAAATTCAACTATTTCCCGAATGTCCAATACACAACAATAGACGTATATCCGTACACCCCCACAAATAAACGTACAACTTTATTAATAATACGATTCTTCTACACATTAAACGATTTCCAAAATTAGAACACTGACCTACATTGGATGTTGCATTTAGTATAAAATTTTAATCACTTCCGCACTTTGTATACTCTTTGGGTAAAAATTGAATTCTTATTTTGTTGGTAGTAAATTTTCTTTGGTTGGTTCATGGGATGGTTGTGCCCCATGCTTGTGATTGAGATTTATTTGGCTTTGGTTTTATTTAATAATAAAAAATCATTTATTGTTCGATAACTTATTTATTCTAGGCTACGTGTTCCATGAGTTGGCCTTGTGGTACACGGTCGGTCACTTCCCATTTTGGGGTGTGACACCATAACTATGACAAAAGATAGGAGGACAATGGGTCTCCTTGCCTCGAGCCTCTCTTACCAGGGATAAACCTAGTGACCTCCCCATTGATACTCATAGAATAGTTGGCAGTAGAGACACAAGCTTGAAGTCATTTTATAAATTGAGGGTGAATATTCATAGAGCCAAGGACATCCCAAAGGAATTCCCATCGAACATTGTCATAGTAGGCCTTCATGATGTCCACTTTCATGGCACACCTGGGAGAAGAGGAGTTCTTGCGATACCTGTAAAGGATTCCTCTTATTGTTTGAAATAGATTCTTCTTTGATCAACCTCATGTGATTCCTTGCCGGAACCCTAGACTGCAAACAAACACTGGTGAGTGCGCATTTGCCTCTCGTCGGCAAAGGTCCTCCAATGCCTAAGTACTTTGTATACCGAAAACCCTGTTAGATTATGGATTTATTTGTAATTAGATTATTAGTTGTTCTATTGTGTAACTAGTTCATTCTCTAGGACCATAGTGTAATTAGTCTAGAGTGTTGTATATATACTTCATGTTAATAAGAATAATCCTAATTTTGAGACTTTCATTCTATGCCTCTTTCTCTCTCTACAATTTCACATGGTATCAGAGCGTGTTCGATCTCCTTAGGCGACCACAATCACGAACAATGGAGTTGAAGGTTTTTGCTCTTACCAGCTCTCACCGACTCAACCTGGTAGTTGCCGACTCTTACCCAGTACTTGTCTGCTTCTGTAAGTCACTGTTTGGACCTGGAAGTCACTCTCCAACCTCTATCGATCCAGCCCAACCCATCTCATCGCTTCATCCAGCCAGGTCATCTCTCGCCGGACACCGACTGACCTCCGTCAGTCCTTTTCTAACGCCGACGAGTCTTTTTCT